>NC_056731.1:1035013033-1035015533 GCF_019279795.1 Protopterus annectens | reverse complement strand
AGGCAGCGAGACATTTCCCTGTGGTAAATTTGACTGGGGACACATGGCTGTAGTGACAGTCAGCTGCAGAGAAATATGGCTGTTTGCAAATTCCCTGTGGGCAAAGAGAAGCACATACTGCCATGCTCACAGCTTTAATAACCAAATGCATGGAGGCAGAAGATGTAATGAGTGTTGTGCTCAGTGTAGAGTATATACTTATGTTAATACAATGTGTGTAGAAGTGTGCTACAGCATTGGAAGAAATCCTGCAGGCTACTGTAGTCACATTTATGCTCCAGTATGCATTTTAGGCAATGTTCCCTAGAGAATGTAAAGGGGGTAATGGTGCACACACTATTTATAAAGTTACTGCTCATTATGCACTGCATTTGTACTATGACTGACATGCCCTCTGGCCAGCCTGCTGCTGATGACTGCCATATTGCCTGCTGTCTCATGCTCCCTTGGGGACCATGGACATTGTTTTCCCCCTGTGGCTTTGGTTCTTGAAATTGTGGGCATGGCAACACATTCTTCTCTTTGCCCACAAGGAATTTGCAAACGGCCATATTTCTCTGCAGCTGACTGAACCACAGCCATGTGTCCCCAGTCAAATTTACCACAGGGAAATGTCTCGCTGCCTAAGTGCCTGAACCCCCCATCAACAAGACCCCATGCAGAAAATGGGAAAAAGGAGGTTGATGACGATAATGATATATATGTATTGTGTTTGTGTGTATGTATATATATATATATATATATATATATATATATATATATATATATATATATATACCTGACATCATCGACAGCGGAAAACACCGACAAGCGAATCACGAGTGCCAGAAGATCGACAAGCAGAAGACTGACACGATGGATGAAAACACCGACGCCGAGGATGCCGACATGGGAAAAGGCTGTGTAAGTATGTGGTAGTGACGGACGTTAGGGTGCGAGTAAGGTAAGTGTTGATATTAACGGTCTGTGGGGATAGGGGTGGGTTAAGTGAGTTGGGGTTAGGGACTGGGTTAGGTAAGTGTACGGTAGTGATAGTCTTTGGGTTAGGGTTGGGTTAAGTGAGTTAGGGTTAGGCACTGGGTTAGGTAAGTGTGCGGTAGTGATAGTCTTTGGGTTAGGGGCGGGTTAAGTGAGTTAGGGTTAGGGCGCGGGTTAGCTGAGTATGCGATAGTGACGGACCTTAGGGTTAGGGTTTGGGTTAGGGTTGTAGATAGTTGTGTATGTGTGGTTTAGTGTGGGTTTGTAGGGATTTTCGTGTGCTTGTGTTGTGTGTGTGGTTTTTGGACAGGGGATGTGTTTTGTTTGTTGATTGTTGTTATTGTGGTGTGTGCAGTGTATGAGGTTTCGTGTTTGTGTACCGTCGGTTATTTCGTTGTCGGGCATGTGAGGTTTCATGTTTTTGCACTGTCGGTTATGTGGTGTTGGTAATTTAGTTGTCGGTGTTCTGGGGTTTCGATTATGTCAGGTAGAACCATATATATATATATATTGGTATATGTCAGATGACTGAAAACTCAAAATACTGAATTTCATCTGACTGAGACCACAATACCTAATTTTCAAAATACTGAAAACTCATTTCACTGAGCCTCGTTATAATGAAAGCTTGCAAAGCTGAATTTCAAAATACTGAATTTTAAACCATAGATGTGATGTATGTTTCCCTTCACATGTGACTTGCTTGTGATAAAAAAAAAAAAAATACTATTACTTAAAGTGCCAATTATCAGAATTCCAGTAGTAGTGTAGAAAGTAGTTCTAGTGTTTCTAAATGTGGGTATGTCTCTTTACATTTTTATGGAAAGTATCTAAACTAATATGGTGAACAAGGTTTACTATTGATAGTTCGAATGGCAAAACATTTGGTTGTTCGAAATAATGAAAACTAAAACTGAAACCAAACATTTCAGGCATACACAATGTCACCCCAAATGACTGACACATTTAGGTCGACATTGTCACCAAAAATGTGATGTGATAGCTGTATAGGAGTTGATTTAAGTCATACTCCTATATGACATATCATGTTTTTGCAGAGGGGGGGGGGCTTTGCCCCCCATACCCCCTGCTACTAATATATTCCAACTCCGAGTTCACACTATAGTGGGGATAGTTAGTATCCCCCTCCCCCCAGCTTTCATCCAGTTTCTGTTAAGAGGGCAAGTAAGTAGTTTTTAAGTTTTGAAAAGAGTCTTTGTTTCTGTATGTGTGCATGTCTATGGCTTAACATTCAGTATTTTGAAATACAGCATTGTAAGCTTTCAGTATAATGGAACTCAGGCAAATGAATTTTCAGTATTTTGAGTTTTCAGTCATGTGAAGTAGATCTATATACATCTCTCTCTCTCTCTCTCTCTCTCTCTCTATATATATATATATATATATATGGATCACCTTTATATCCCCGAAATCGCGTTTCGCCGACACACTAATCACCGACACCAAAAGACCGACAACAAAAAATACCGACAACGCAAAACACAGAAAACCATTACACCAA